>NW_027117462.1:27202-27373 GCF_038497645.1 Lipomyces chichibuensis | reverse complement strand
CTCCTCAGAAGTGGGCTCTTTCGCAGGCTCCTCAGTCTGTTGTGGTTCTTCACCAGGTTGTCCCTCCTCAGAAGCGGGCTCTTTCGCAGGCTCCTCAGTCTGTTGTGGTTCTTCACCAGGTTGTCCCTCCTCAGAAGCGGGCTCTTTCGCAGGCTCCTCAGTCTGTTGTGG
>NW_027117462.1:26953-27106 GCF_038497645.1 Lipomyces chichibuensis | reverse complement strand
GTGGTTCTTCACCGCGTTGTCCCTCCTCAGAAACGGGCTCTTTCGCAGGCTCCTCCGTCTGTTGTGGTTCTTCACCGCGTTGTCCCTCCTCAGAAACGGGCTCTTTCGCAGGCTCCTCCGTCTGTTGTGGTTCTTCACCGCGTTGTCCCTCCT
>NW_027117462.1:21431-26857 GCF_038497645.1 Lipomyces chichibuensis | reverse complement strand
TCCTCAGAAACGGGCTCTTCTGCAACTATCTCAGTAGGCTCCTCGGTTGATTGCTGTGACTGCCCCTCAGGCTGCTCAGCGCTCTCGGCACCTTCTTGTGTCGGCTGCTCGGCAAGTACCTGCTGCTGGGCATTCTCCTTAGCTTCAGATTGTTGCTCCTCCGGAACGTGTTGCTCTTCAACTTTCTGCTCCTGCTCTTGACCGTCACCTGGTGACTCAGATACATGCTCAGCAGGTTGCTCTACTGTTTGTGTACCCGACTCTTCAATTGGAGGTTGAGATCCCTGCTCAGCTTCTGCTTCAGTAGTCTGAACTTGTGCATTCTCCGGATTCTCGATGGCCGCCAATGGAGTTTGATCATGGTCGACCTCAGCGTGCTGCGGTGGCTCTCCTTCTGATTGCTTTTCAGGCTGCTGTTCACTTTCTGGGTTTGTATCTCGCTGCTGCTCGACTTCAGAGTGTGACTCGGCCTCCTGCTCGCCCTCGCCTTGCTCGCTCGGGACAGCAGGTTGTTGATCTTCGGCAGGCGGTGAGTCTGCGGGCTGCTGCTGTTCGCCTTCAGTATGTTGTTGCTCTTCCCCTTGGGTCGACTGCTCCTCTGGCACAGCCGTAGAAACAAGAGACTCGACAGGGCCCCCGCTCTCGGCATTCTGTTCAACTGAATTCTCTTGTGTCTGTTCACCTTCGACTCCAGATGGAGTCCCTTGAGCCTGCTCGTCTTTGCCTTCGGCAGGAGTCTCCTGCGTCTTGTCATTCTCCGGTGTCGATTCAGCAGGGCGCTCCTGACTCTGCTCACCGTCCGCCTCAGCCTTCTTAGACTCCTCAGCCGCAGACTGACCTTCCGCTGCACCAGTTTCTTTTTCGTGCTCGACTTGATTCTGCACGGTCTTGATTGCTTTGTTGTCACTCTGGTCGTCATCCCCAGCGCCAGCACCAGATCCTGCTTCCGTCTTCGACTCGGTAGCTTCAGTCGCTCCAGATGTAGCGGGAACTTTCACGACCTGGCGACGGGACCAAAAGTCTTTCCATCGCTTGTCACATTCATTCTGGACCCTAATAACTCCGTCAGCATATCAACCACGACTGCATTTGACTTCAAAAACACCGGCACATACCAACAGCCTGCAAAGTGAACGACCAAGTCACCGGTCATCCAGCCCATTCGGTCATCGCCAACAGAGAAAGCGTTAATGACACGCTGAGGAACAACAGCTACACGCGACCGAATCCGGGGGTGGTTGACAATGATGTGGTTCTGTATAGTCCATTAGCAACATTACTTCGCCACTTGTACGCAGCTACATACTAAAGCATCCTGTTCATAACGGTCAAATCGACGCTGAACATACATCGGGTCGACCCACATGTCCAAGAACGCAAACGTCCAATCACTTCGTCGGAAGAGAATCGATCCTGCGTTGACACCGTTGTGATCCTGCGAGACGACAACATCGACGTTTGAGACATCAAGGTCGCGGCTGACAGTGTAGCCAGATTCTTTGCCATTGGGCAACTTGAACGGCGCATCATACGCAATTCGTTTTTTCATAGCTTCCGGATTTAGAACATGCTGTGCGAGGTCCAGTGAAGGCGTCATGATAATAGAGTCGGTGTCAAGCCACCAGACCCATTCTGCCTCAGGGTGGAGTTCAAATGCTTCTTGAATGGCAGGAATCTTGGACCATACCGGTGGACGATCGTCGCTGTCGAACTTGGTGATGTTGGTGAATTGATAAGTGTAACCTAGAGTTATCAGTTAAACAGTAATTCAAATTCATAAAAGTAAGAAGCAAGTACCATGAAATGCGCAATAATCCTCACGATTCTCATTTACCATCTGAAGCAGATTTTCTATTTCGCCATTGTGACCCTTACCGTCGGACGCTGTCAACAAAACGATCTTATTTCCCTTTGGCTCAAGAGTATCAGACCCTTTGTTTTGGATCTCGGCCAGCCACTTCCTTCGCTCCTCGGTGTGAGCCTTAGATTCGGCTTCCTCATCTGCATTTTCGGTCTTTGCCTCCGCAGTCTGCTCTTTCGGCTCTGACTCAGTCTCACCAGACGGTTGCTCTTGGTGATGCTCCTGTGGAGGGGGCGAAGATGTGTTCACAACATTATCTGTAACGGAGTCCGCCGGGGTGTCTGTGGCACTCTCCGCCACGTTATCTGTTGTCGTCTCGGCAGCGGTATCACTCGTCGCATCAGTATTCGTGTCAACAGACGATTCAGTCTTGCTCTCTGTCATACTTCCACCAGCATCAGTCTCACTCTTCCCTCCTGTATCACTAACCACAGGCACCTGCTCCTTAGTGGTAGGAGTGATGTCGCCATTCACCCAGAGAATGCCGTCCACCTTGGACGGGGAAGATAGGTAAATCAGCGAGAATATGCTGACAAGCGCAAACACGCCGAGTAGCTTGAACTTGCGTGTTCGCATTGTAAGTATTTGGCGGTATGGTAAATGTTGTCGAGATTAAATAGGTTTACTCCCCACTGGTGGTCAGGCGCGGTCAATGAGGCACCACAGTAAATTTTGAAGACCCGAGTCAATTCTGATACTGCCGCACCGCTTTCCGGATATTGCTGTAGAGGGAAGACGGTAGGACGAAGCAGAGCAACTTGGTTGTTTATGGAAAGATAAGATGCAGACGAGCTATAGAGTGCGCGATAGAGGGCTGCAGCAACTGGCGCAGAGATTTGGACAGGTACGAAGAGGGTAAGTCCAGTCCAGGGGCTGCCCGGGGTCAACTTCACACAGCGTTGTTCACAATTAACCTTTGTTCAATAGGTTCCTGACGGAATCTTAAAAATTTAACGGACCGTATTATCACATCAGTATGCAGCGTTCGGAACGAGTTCACTTATATTATCTTACACTCGTAATTTGCCCTGTAAATACTAGTCTACGTCCTTGTTAAAGCCATCTCCAAAACGTTGCACTCCAATTCAAGAGAGGCACCAAAGAAGGTATCTATTACATGCCAAATCATGGTTTAACCGGTCTTCTTGACGACATGCCGTCTTTTCCAGAAATCCTGCCATCGTTCGTTACATTCGCTGTTAACCCTGCCCACGATTAGCATCATCATCGGTTCACTAGTTTGAATAAACTCACCAGCATCCAGCGAAATGCACAACCAAATCTCCTGTCACCCAGCCCATATCGTCTCCACCGACAGAGTACGCATTTATTACTCTCTGCGGGACGATTGCAATGTGCTCACGAATTTTCGGGTGGTTGACAATTATGTGATTCTATCAGGCGTTAATCCGGTTCCAATCCCAATCGAGGGAATAATACATACCAAAACATCTTGCTCTTCCCTTTCAAACCGCTGCTGAACGTACATAGGATCGGCCCACATGTCCAAGAATGCCATCGACCATTCGTTCCGTCTAAAGAGAATCGAGCCCGCGTTAACACCGTGGTGATCCTGACCGACGATTATGTCAATCATGTTAACATCAACATTACACGACACTTTTAGTCCAGAAGGCTTGCCATTTGGCAACTTTATTGGCCTGTCGCAGGCGATCCTTTTCTTCAAAGCTTCGGGATTGAGCACATGACTCGCAAGATCTATTTCTGGTGTCATGATTATCGCGTCAGTATCGAGCCACCACACCCATTCGGCGGTAGGATTCAGGTCGAGCGCCTCTTGAATTGCAGGAATTTTAGCCCATACTGGGTGTCGACCGGGAGTAATGTGTTTGGTAAGATTCATGAATAGGTACTTGTAATCTATATCTTGTTAGTGCGTTTCGGACTTTTTGCTCAAATGCATGTCAACCAACCATGATACGCGCAATATTCTTCCCTGTTTGCTTCGACTGTCTCCATTAAGTTCGTAATTGCGCCATTATGTCCCTTCCCGTCAGTCCCAGTTAACAGCACGATCTTCCTCCCTTTCGGTTCCAATTTGTCGTCCGCCTTGCCCTTGATCTTGCTCAATCGCATTGCCTTCGAAGCTATAAGTTCCCGCTCTGTCGGCTGCCCCGCCAGAGCTTCATTCGACACCTGTCCCAATGCACCGACGATATTGTTCGGTGGTGCATGTATCGGCGCCTGTTGTTCCTGTGCACCATACGTGAGCAGTAGTAACCGTGGCTGCCTTGGCAGTGATAAGACAATCAAGCCGACAATAGCCAATGCAAATAGCGCCAGTAGCTGGAGCTTCCGTGCAAACATAACGTTGTGAATGAAAACTTCTTATCTTCTTCCGTCTCTGTGGAAATACTGCAGCTGACTGTGTATTTGACCGAGTAACCTTTCGCAGTGGGACTATCGTACACAACAATGAGCGAACCGCAAGTGATACTTGTGCATGTAATTAACGCAAGAATGCTAGCTACCACATTACACTTGTCTACAATCGTGCAAGAATGAATCGAATATGCAGAATAATTAGCGTGTGGGCAAATAGTTTCGTCAAAAAAAGTTGTTAATCTCAAATTTCGGTTTGGGCGGTCCCAGATGCTCGCACAGGGGTGGGCTGCAAACTTTAGCCACCACAAAACTTACTCCACACCGCTTCCCATCTTAGACGACGGCTACAAAGAAAGTAATAGAGTATCTTCTGTGAGCTTTATTAGTCCATTTTTCTGACAGTTTATTTTTAAATCAGTAGCAAATGCTTAAACAGTGACGCTCAATGCCATCTATGGTGCCCTATATCATATAAATCTATCTATGACATTTAGTCCGTGCGCTTACAAACGATAGTTTACATCTGTCGTCCCATTGGTTCATTAGATCCACCAGCATGATTACATCAGACCCTTTCTGATTTATATAACTGTCGTCGTGCCATCTACAGCATCTCCTCAATTCGATCAGTGGCATTTAAGCCCACGCAGAAGGTTTATGCAAACTGCTGACCCTTTTGCGCCGCTTATCGAGTCTGTTCGCCTTGTACAGTGGCATCTCCCTTTTTCTCACCATTGTCCTCGCCGTCGTTCGCACTACTGGGGTTCGTGTCATCATTGGACTCTATGGCATCTTCCTTCTTCTCACCGTTGCCATCGCCGTCGTTCGCACCTTCAGAATTCGTATCATTATCGGACTCTATGGCATCTTCCTTCTTCTCGCCATTGCCATCGCCGTCGTTCGCACCATCGGAATTCGTATCATTATCGGACTCTATGGCATCTTCCTTCTTCTCACCATTGCCCTCGGTGTCGTTCGTAGCATCGGAATTCGTATCATTATCGGACTCGATGGCTTCCTTCTTCTCACCATTGCCCTCTCCGTCGTTCGCACCTTCGGAATTCGTATCATTATCGGACTCGATGGCTTCCTTCTTCTCACCATTGCCCTCGGCATCGCTCGCAGCATCGGAATTCGTATCATTATCGGACTCGATGGCTTCCTTCTTCTCACCATTGCCCTCTCCGTCGTTCGCACCTTCGGAATTCGTATCATTATC
>NW_027117462.1:0-21333 GCF_038497645.1 Lipomyces chichibuensis | reverse complement strand
TCGGACTCGATGGCTTCCTTCTTCTCAACATTACCCTCGCCGTCGTTCGCATCTTCGGAATTCGTATCATTATTGGACTCGACGGATTCAGTTGTAGCGGCGTCGTCGGGGATCGCTAGAACAATACGACGCGGCCAAAAATCTTGCCATCGCTCGTTGCATATATTATCGACCCTATTATAAACAAGTCAATTTCTTCTATACGGTGACATCTGTAGGATCAAAAAGTGCAAAAACTTGGAACGTACCAGCAGCCTGCGAAGTGGACTAGTATGTCACCTGTACGCCAGCCCATCTCATCGCCACCTACAGCATACGCATTAATAACACGCTGAGGCACAAAGCCGACATGTTCACGTATTTTTTGATGCTTGATAAGAATATGACTCTACAAGGCCAGTTAGTAGAATTGATAAACGCTTACGCAGACAACAAACGTACTAATGCGTCCTGCTCGTTGTGGAAACGCTCGACGTAAACAGGGTCCACCCACATGTCCAAGAACGAAAAAGTCCAGTCGCTTCGTCGGAAGAGCATTGACCCTGCGTTAATACCCGCATGGTCCTGCGCGATAATCATGTCGATCTTTGAGAGATCAACATCCCGACTGACGGTGACTCCTGACGGCTTGCCATTACTCAACTTGATTGGTGCATCGTACGCAATTCGCTCCTTCATAACATCCTGATTCAAAACGAGACTTGCCAAGTCCTGTGAGGGTGTCATGATGATAACGTCCATGTCAAGCCACCATACCCACTCGGCATCGGGGTTGATGTCAAAAGCATTCTGGATGGCGGGAATTTTGTTCCAGACTGCGATACGACCATCTTGATCGAACTCCGAGATGTTGGTAAACTGATATTTGTAATCTACACTAGTAAGCTAAATCGCCAATCATTAAATATCAAGAGACATTACCATGAAATGCGCAGTAATCCTCGCGGTTTTCAGTAACCATATCAAGCAAATTCTCAATCTCATTATTGTGACCTTTGCCGTCGGTAGCGGTCAGTAAGACGACCTTATTTCCCTTTGGCTCGAGCGCATCCTTCGCCTTGCCTTGGATCAGGGTTAGTTTCGCCTTTCTGTCCTCGGCGTCAGCCTGGTCCGCAGGCTCCTCGGGAGCCTGTTCGGGAGCTTGTTCGGGTGCCTCGTCAACCTTCCCTTGCTCGGACTCAATCGTTGGTTCAGTCGCGTCGGTCGGGGTCGCAACATCAACTGTAGGGTCAGTAGTGCTCTCATTATCCCCGCCCTCACTCTGGGACTGCTCCGCGTCGACTGCCACCGGCACGACTTCCTGAACGACGTCGACCGTGCTGCCTCGACCGTTCCAAGGTATGACACTCTCCAGATTTTTGTAATAAGGAACAGAGAGATAAATCAGTGCTGCAATACTGAACAGCGCGAACACACCGATCAGCTGAATCTTGTGGGCCGCTTTCATTGCGATTTCTGTTGATCCAGGGGAGCGTTATCGTATCGTAGCTCTACTTCTATTGCTTTGTATTGCTCGATCAGTGGCAACTAGCGTAAAGATAGATCCGCGGTCGATATGGCGGGCCGTCGGTTCGGAAAGAAGTGGTGGAGTATAATCGAAACGGATAGTGACTTAATAGATGGGTTCAGAGAGCGGAAACCGAACTCTTTTGCGGTGTGGAAGAGGCTTGTTGGAGAAATAATTGTTGGTGCTGCTCTTTGGCCTGACGAAGAATGTGCTGCCCAGGGGCGACTACCAAATGGCTGCGCAGTCACCAACTAGCGCGAATGTTTCGAGCTAAATACAGGCACGCCTCTAAACTCTAAGCAATTAATCACTAACCCGACTTACTTCATTCCAACATGTCAGTGTCAATAAATATCACACTACTGTAAATATTATGATTGTCCGTAAGTAAGAAATAAGACGTTAAGACCATTTAGAAAATTCGGCAAGATTTTTTCGACTATGCGGCATCTTCCCTTACTGACCCAAAAGCCTTGAGAACGATATCGACAGGCTCAAATCGCAAGCAATTAATCCCTAGAAAGCGTAGTAATATCGACATACAGGAACTTATTTATATTAATGAAGGCAACTGGCTGTTTATGACATCTAAAAATAATGGAAGTTGAAACTTTAAATTTAAAATTTTATCATTAACTATTACTAATTAATACTTTAATTTTAAGGTTATTATAGGGTTTGAGATGGGATATTAGAAAAGCGAGGAAGTTCATATAAAGTTTGCTTTCATCAACAAGGTTCACATGAATCAACTTACAAGTATACATCCAAAAAGAAAAACAAGATTAGGAAAAAGAAAGTCAAAAATAAGGAGGATAACATTTACTCTTATTCAACATTTTATCCAATTGAATTATTTAGCCCTTTTCTTTATTAATTATCAAGTTAAGTAACTTCTTAAATGTCTATATAGGTCTAGGCTGAACTGGCCTTGTAGATAATCATTGTTTGTGTTTAATTGATTAAAGCTATAATCCAAACTTTGTTTCCTACACTGAGGACCCAAGTATCATACGAATATCTTAACGCGACTTGAAGGACACGGACCATTATTGTAGGGAACGCACGAACCATGATTTGTTTCCTATAATTTTGACTCCTTCAGTGTACAAGCTGAAAGATTAAACACAAGCCATTTATGGCTATCGCTCCACACAATCTTCAAATCCCCAATTTGCACTATGACCTTGACATACTCAAGGGGGCAACAAGTCACGGAGAAGTACACGTGTGACGGCGAGAACCAAGCCAATTGGCCCGCTACCAGTATGACGCGTTCTCGACACGGTTGAGGTGAGCCTGTGACAGGCTCATAAGGAACAATTTAGGTCTTACCTCCGGGATTCTTGTTTTCTCACTTTTTTCCGGAGAATTTCCCTGTTCCCTTGTCCAAATGGATGCTCATTCCTATAGATTCTCCATATCTGAGCACAGCTAACTCTGCCTCAAACCGGGCCCTCCTTCGTCAGTTCCGCCTGGGGCGATTGCGATGCCATAGCATTTGTCGAACAGTCATTCGATTGGGCGAAAGCAACCATGAGTCCGTTGCCAGAAGTGGCTACGTTCCAGTCAAATGTTGTCCAATTAACAATAACGGGCGTGTGCATCCATCCAGCCCAAGGCTTCTCTGCCTCAGAGTAAAAATACAATATACTAAAATATTCAATTAACCAAATAGCGACGCTCCAATCGACGCGGTAACAGCACCATCGCCGAGCTCGACCTGCCCGAGTCGCCGATATACCGATTCGCGTACTGTATCAGATACTCGACGCTCCGGCTTTCGTCCAAAAGAGCGTGTAGCGCCATCTCACATTCTCTATGTCCACAATGTTCGCTTTACGCTTCGCAGCCGCGAGATGCGCAACAGCGATCAGGTTGGACTAGTTACCGTAAATATGTCTCGACTCCGATCTTGGCCAGTATCGCCAATGCGCCTGGACTCAGCTCCACTTCTTCCTCTTGAGCACGAATGTTCAAGTTCTCCCGGACCTCCTGACGTCGAGATAATATGCGTAACAAAATATGATAAAATTAAAGTTAGGATTCGACATAAACGCCACGTCGCCGCACGGATAGTCCTTAACACAAAACGACGTGTCCGAGATTTTCTCACCACAATTGCGCCAGCAGAATGACCCTAGAGCGGACCCCGGTGCTATCATCACCATCAACGAACAAAGCAACAACTTGTTTAAATCTATTGCACAACCAGCGGTACTCACCACTTCTGCGGCACCTCCGATCTTTTTTCTTATAGATCGTTTATTTGGAGATAGCGCATAATGGATACCGATGTTACGATGACCGATGCTACACAATCGACCCTATCACCCGTGTCGCATACCATGTCGCCTCCCTCGTTCGATAAATCGGCTATCAATGATACGGGGTCTTACAACGAACTAGATCGATGGATTGAAATGCTCATGGACTGCAAACAGCTGAGCGAACTCGATGTGAAGCGGCTTTGCGATATGGTAAGTTTTTTTTTGTGGACTGTCGCAATAGCGACAGAAGGTCTACTTCTGTGGGCAGTTGTTAGTCGTAATACTAACGTTTGCTATAGGCGCGAGAGATTTTGGTTGAAGAATCGAATGTTCAGCCTGTTGTAAGTATATTATAGTTTATCTTTTAACTGGGTGTACTTATGGTACTAACGGTTGTGTTAGAAATGCCCGGTCACTGTTTGTGGCGATATTCACGGGCAGTTCCACGACTTGATGGAGCTGTTTAAGATTGGTGGACCAAATCCGGATACCAACTATCTATTTATGGGTATGTCTGCTGTCATCTCTAGGATCAATGCAAAAGTGATGCTGATGTGATATGATTAGGTGACTATGTCGATCGCGGGTACTACTCAGTCGAGACCGTCACTCTGTTAGTTGCTATGAAGATCCGTCACCCGAGTCGACTAACCATTTTACGCGGTAATCACGAATCTCGTCAGATTACTCAAGTTTACGGATTTTATGACGAATGCCTTCGAAAGTACGGAAATCCAAACGTGTGGAAGTATTTCACCGATCTCTTTGATTACTTGCCTCTTACGGCACTTATCGAAAACCAGATTTTCTGTTTGCACGGTGGATTATCGCCGTCAATCGACTCTTTAGATAACATTCGTGCTCTCGATCGTATACAAGAAGTTCCTCATGAGGGTCCCATGTGCGATCTGCTGTGGTCAGATCCTGATGATAGATGTGGATGGGGTATATCGCCTCGAGGTGCGGGTTATACTTTCGGACAGGACATTTCAGAAGCATTCAATCATAAGAATGGCTTAAGTCTTGTTGCGCGTGCACATCAGTTAGTTATGGAAGGATACAATTGGAGTCAGGACCAGCAGGTGGTCACAATTTTTTCTGGTATGTGCTCTGTAAACTCACGAGCAAGCAACTGGCTAACTGTCATAGCTCCCAACTATTGTTACAGATGCGGTAATCAAGCCGCCATTATGGAAATTGACGAGAACCTTAAATACACTTTGTAAGTTTGCTTCCATGGGCAATGGATGTGCAGAACTAACAATTTTTAGTTTGCAATTCGATCCGTGCCCGCGAGCTGGTGAGCCGTCCGTCTCGAGAAGGACACCAGATTATTTCTTGGTACGTGTCTAGTCCAGTTACTTCCGGACAGTCTACTAATAATGATACAAGTAATCTCGCCACTTTCGACATATCCAAGCGAGGTGAGCCTGGGTTCCTCTCTCGTCGGTTCTACAGCGGTGCATGCGCTAATACTCTTTGTTCGACGATGTATATAAAGTCTGAAATTGGTCTAGAAACATCTTGCCTACTCGTCATTATGTAGGAGTTCTTTGTTTTCGTTAAAGTTGAGCAAATCGCATACGCATACAAACAATACGGATCATGATAAGTAAATTGGTTGGTAATTGCGCTATTACGGGGGCTTCATATGTTTGTGGGTTTTTAAACTTTTCTGTATTGCCCGTTGCTTTTTTGATTTATCAAGACATGAATCTAATAATAATAACTTGTATGAGCATAATTTCCTCTGTAGAATTAGAGACCATGTCATAAAGTGGTACGTCGCTGAATGATGCCCACTTCACATGGACAGTGGGTTGCCCGACGCGTAAACATTACGCGTGAGGCGCGGCTTTTGCTGCAAACGTTCGTCTTACTCCAAGTACCACACGTCCCTACTTAGCTATCATATTGACCTCGGATCTACCTTCTCTACACACTTGTCCACTCGGATTCAGTCATCATGCTACAATGATGCCATCTACAAGCAGCAGTGGTTCTGCTGAATCAGCCCACTCGAGCGCATCTCCTGGTGCAACATCGACCGCAGTCAGCGAACAAGTGCACCGGTTACCAAGTCAATCGCTGTCGTCGTACCTAAAACGGCTAGATGCTGCCGAATCAAAATTTGGCACGCACATTCCGTCGCTTGATATGATTATGCGGGGCGGTGTCGCGCGAGGGAAAGTTACTGAAGTGTCTGGGCCGCCTGGGAGCGGCAAGACCTCCATTGCGTAAGCATCAAAATGAGATTAGCAAAGGGCTTTGCTAACACTGATACGTAGACTGCAGGTTGCGAGTTTAGCCATACTTTCGAAAGCCAAAGTATTGTGGATAGACACAGCGAGTAGGATCCCGGCGTCTCGGTTGCTGCGGAGGCTTCGTGACTCGATATCGAAAGATGACCTCAATGACAGCGTCTCACACCTCCAATTGACTTGCTTTGCATCGCTTCTCGCGCTCTTCGTACGTCCACCGGCATATTTGTCGTCATACGCACTCATAGTAATAGACGACCTGTCAACTCTGACGGCCCCGGCTTTCGCGGCCGTCACGGCGCATGTTCCGCAACCAGCACCGCAGCAACAACAATTCGACCAGGTATTTCCGCCTGACGGGCCACAGCAGGCTCCAGCTTCTGACATATCTAAGCGTCACAAACAAGAAGACACTGCTACGAAGCGAATCCGCGTGATCACCGAACTAGTTGCGAGGATGGCGCAGGTAGCAGAGAGATCCGACACCGCCGTACTCGTCCTAACGAAAATGGTGTCCCGAATCGATGGCGGGGACGCGCGGATGGTGTCCTCTCTTGGCGAGGGGCAGCATCTCGCGGGATTATGGACCAGGCTGTTTTTATTCCGGAACGACGTCGCTTTGGCTGTTCCTTGTAGTGGAAATACGCAGCAGAGAAGTCGGGGTG
This sequence comes from Lipomyces chichibuensis, assembly GCF_038497645.1. Taxonomy (NCBI): domain Eukaryota; kingdom Fungi; phylum Ascomycota; class Lipomycetes; order Lipomycetales; family Lipomycetaceae; genus Lipomyces; species Lipomyces chichibuensis. The sequence goes on along the minus strand of NW_027117462.1, from coordinate 14,630 downwards.
CACGGACTGTGATTGTGCGTGGTGTGCCGCATGCGTGTGCAGTGAAGTGTGCGGGAGTGAATTACGAAAATGCACCATCTGTGGGCGTATTTCGAATAGTGGAAGATGGCATTACGGAGACTCGTGAGTGGTTTGATGAAGTCACTGCCAGGTTTACTTCTCAGGATTCAGCTCCACAATCAGAATCCGCGGAATTACAAGAAGAAAATGCAAAGAAACGATCGATATTTGTTGATTCTTTTGGACAATGCCCGAACGAGCAGGAAGAGCTGAGCTCTGATGCGAATGTAAAGTCAACGGCAGCGACGGATGACGCGGACACGCCGTCGCAGAAGAAATTGAAGCCAATGGTTGTGTACGACAGTGAAGAGCTGGGGGATGAGGATTTTGAGATTGATGAGAATGATTTACTTTGATTTTCTTGGGCACATCATTGAGAATTGTATACTAATGTTAAACCGCATGCCGGCGTCGTGGCGAATTTAATAAATTTCATAGAAATTATGGATACAAAGCTATTAACTACAGGTAATTGAAGCCACATGCAACCCCGTAAAACAAAATTTCTGCGCCGTCCATTCCCAAATTTCGACAAAGCAAATAATACCCTAAACTTTCCAAACCTATATATTTCCTGTCCAATACATAAATTTACGCTTCAATTATTATATCTGCGAAGTCCACGAACCAACTCTCTGCTGTTTTTAAAACGCCTCTATTTACAGCAACTTCGTGACCGCCTGGTCCAATGACTTTACCCTTGAGATCCATACCAGATGGCACGCCGTTAGTCCTAATGAACTCTTCTTCGGCTTCCTTCGCTGCTCGCAACGCAGCTTGACTCTCGTCCTCAACCTTGTAGAGGTCGCATTTATCGCATTCCGTGCATACGCGTCCAGGTATAGGTCGGAAATGTTCGCAGAAATGCTGGTACCCTTCCTCACGAATATCTTTTCTGCAGACGTAGCACATTGCGTATCCACAGACGCATACTAACTTGTTGCAACCTTCCGATTTGATAAAAGAAATGCGGCAGTGCGGGCACGTCCGTTTCACTGCATCGGCCATCGCTTTCTCGATGTATACTCGCATGCGAGATTCTTCGTCTTCGTAGCACTTGTGAAAGGGGAGGAACTCCTTCTGGCACTCCGTGCAGCTCGTTCGTAAGCATGCAGGGTTTTTGCAATGAAATGCTGTGCCATGGCGTTTTCTGAAGACACCGCGTAGAACTGTTGTGAATTCGGTTTCGATCCAATCATCGATTACTCCAAATGTAGATTTGTAAGCCTTTTCTGGAAGACACGAAAACGTACGACTGATAACGTAGTATGTAAGGCCAACAAATACCAGAAACATAAGGATTATAAGCTTCACATGGATCGTGACAAGTATACGCGGGATCATGGCGATGGACCAGGCGTATCTAAATTCACCGTTCCTGCCGAGTACGGCAGCAGATGATTCTTCGGCATAATTGCAGAATGGACAGACCACATACCCTTTCACGGTAGCATTTTTTGAGAAAAAGTCCGAAGCCTGAGCGCGCTCAAATTCGGTATAGAGTTGGCTAGGTATTGTGGCTCGAAGAACACATATGGCGATTCCCGCTTCGCATTCCGGCGCTGCTGACGCAGATATACACCGTACAACGGATTTCCCTCGAAGAGTGCCTTGGCCGTATAATCCCTCCTTTACCGAATTTATGAGACAGTTTCGACAGAAAAAGTGTCCTTCCGAGCAACAGGTCAAGTCCTCCCATGCATAGTCGCCGAAACAGCACTCGCATTCGATAAGCTGTCCCTCCTTTTCGTACTCCTGAAGGTTTGCTTCCCGTGCCGCTTGTTCGTCTTTTGCAACTAGCCCTTCACGTCTAGGTCTATCTATGTCCACAAGCTCTGCATCTAATTCCGGCGACCCGGTATTCCCAATCAACGATGCGACATCTAATGCGGGCAGGGTCCTATTCCTTCGAAACAACTTCATGAACGACCATCGGCCCGCGCGTTCTATTGCAATCTTGTCGAGCTCCTCGAATGACAAAGAAAACGAGTAATTATTCTGCGAGAGCACGTTGTCGATTGTTGACCGGTGCAGGCTTTTGAAATGCGCGCAAAGAATTCGGGTTACGGCGCTATGGTACTCCTTTGTCCGGAAGTGCTCCCAGTCATCGATAAATGCATGTCTGCTGCGTCTGCGAGAGGCAAGGAGAGTTGGCGATGACAGGAGCATCTCTACGATAGCATATAACTGCGACGGTCCGCGTTGATCCGTCATCAGCTTCCGCAGTAAGTCGACCTCGGTGTCCGGGAAGATGTCGTTCAGATGGTATAAGATGTGATTCAACCGCTCGGTCGAGGCTCGGTCCCGCTTGCTTCGAGCGCTGCCACAGTGGTACACATTGGACGAACTTGGACTTATATCGAAACGATCGTCGGAATCAGTGTCGTTGAACGGCTCAGAGTATACTGGCGACATAATGTCCCCAAACGGGCCCAGCATTTGCTGTCCGAGCAGCTGGCTACGATCCGGCATATTATTTAAACAAGGTTGGTCACGGCGACAGTAGAAATAAATTGCGGGTGTCGCCCATGACGCGGAATCGGCTAGCAGATCGGGGTAGAAAGCGAGAGATGAGATCTTACAAGGACGGAAGTTCACAGTGGCGCTCCTGGAGGAACACTTGGGACATCGCGTGGTCTGGTCAAGGGCACGTGAGATCAAGTAAAACCCTAACCACGGCACAAGTGGTGCGGCTCACATTGAGCTTGATACGAACGCACAAACGTCGTCAAAGTTGGGCGCTGGGAGCTCGCCACAAAGTAACCCTGTTCACGTGCGTTGCCGTCATCCTTCTACTGTATTAGATAATCTCACGAGCTGGAACTGGTTGGGTGGCCCAGTCGGCTTGATGAACATAACTACTTCGAAGCACTAGTCTAGAAACAACAATCGCATAAGCAATGCACTAAGGAACTGATTTTAGTGATAAATTAATTAGCTAATTTACGCCAACATCAACGGTATTTCCGCAATGTTAGAGAATACTGCATATGCTTCTCTAAGCAGTTCTCCTGATACGGCAACAGACTACGACACATCGCTGCAGCCAAAGATCTCCGCCCACGCACTCGAAAGTCTTGACAACGACTCAGTCTCTGCAGAACTACTTCCGGACGATGAAGAACTCGGTGAGGCGCTCGCGGGTCTACCGATGCGCGTTCAATCGGGGAAGAAACTTGGCACGACGTCCGCAATCTTTCTAATCTTGAACAAGATGATTGGAACAGGCATTTTCAGTACGCCATCTGGCGTCTTTCTTGCCAGCGGGTCCGTCGGGATGAGTATTCTGCTTTGGATCCTTGGCGGCGTGCTCTCACTTACCGGCCTGAGTGTGTTTCTCGAATTCGGACTCGCCATCCCAAAAAGTGGCGGCGAGAAAAACTATCTCGAACGAGTGTACAGAAAACCGAAATATCTCATCACATGCGTGTTCCTGGGACAAATGATTCTCCTGGGATTTTCCGCCGGTAATAGTCTCGCCTTTGGACGCTACGTGCTTTTTGCTGCTGGAGTCGATTTTCCCAGCGAACGCAGCTCGAGAATAGTCGCTGTATTGTGCATCACCTTTGTTGTGCTAGTGCACGCGTTGCGGCCAGCCATTGGTACCAAGCTGTTCAATGCGCTTGGGATTTTTAAGATCATTGTTTTGATTTTGGTGGTGGTTGTTGGGTTCGTGGCGTTGCTTGGATGGCTCCCAATTGACAATCCCGGTAATTTCGAGAATGTTTTCGAGAATTCTGGGTTTGGGGGTGGCTTCTATAATTACGCGACTGCGTTAATGCGGATTGTATATTCTTACCGTGGATGGGAAAATGCCAATTATGTAAGTTGGTTAACAGTATCGAGTGAAAATGCGTTATTAATTTGACTAGGTGCTGAGCGAACTACAGAATCCAAGGCGCACTCTTGCGGTGGCAGCGCCTCTTGCGATAGGAGGCGTGATGGTGTTGTACGTTCTCGCGAACATCGCATACTTTGCCGTGATTCCGAAATACGAGATCGCGCACTCCGGCGTGATTGTAGCCGGTCTCTTCTTCAGACGTGTTTTTGGCGACAGCGCGGGCGCGAGAATGCTACCGCTCTTTGTCGCCTTATCTAATCTGGGAAACGTGCTCGTCGTCGCATTTGCTCATGCGCGCGTGAACTACGAGTTTGGAAAAGAAGGGATCTTGCCATTCTCCTCTTTCTTCGCAAGGCTGAATAAACACGGCTCACCAGCATCCGGCTTGTTCCTGCACTGGCTCGTAACGTGTCTGGTGTTAACGGTTCCCCCACCAGGCGAAGCGTACGAGTTTATTATCGACCTGAACACGTATCCATCGGCCTGGATAAACGCGTTAGTCGCCGGCGGGTTGATTTATCTGCAGTACAACAAGCACGAGCAGTGGTCGTCGCCGTTCCGTTCGTATGTGCCTATTACTCTGGCATACTTATTCTCGAACCTTTTTTTGATGTACATGCCACTGGTGAAGGTTCCGGGACAGGAAGGTCACCCCGGGTTCGCTATGGCTGGTGTTGGAATGGGCTGCCTGTTTATGGGCGTGGTGTACTGGGTCGTCTGGAGCGTCATCATGCCTCGTCTGGGAGGATATCAGATTGTCGATAAAATTGTCATCGAGGAAGACGGAAGTGAGAGTGTACGATATCTTAAGGTTGAGAACTAGCAGACGGGTTAGATTACTCGCGACGCGCTTTATAGAAAGATTTTTTTTGCATGGCAATTGGCATTAGAGTGACTGAAATCTGGGGATAATTTAATGATGGCTTTGGGTGGTTGGTGTTCCTTGTAATTTATATTTCTTTGATTTGAATAGGATAGGATATTTCAGCACGGTACGCATACTCCACTGTGGGCCAAGTGTCACTACATTACCGATCTAGTAGTAATAAGTGAGCTGCAGATAGGAACCTACATTAGACATTTATTACAATTTGAATTGCCTGGTAGGGTCATCGATAATTCTTTGTTAAAAGTGGTAGGGCCTTGAATTGCCCAATGGGTTAGGGCGTAATCCGTTGGGACTACGTAGCCCCCCTGACTTCTGCTATTTCAATCACAATCCGCAGTTTCACATCTTCTTTCAGCGCACTCGAGCAATATTGCGTTAATCGATATTCTTAGCAATTCCTTGTTCCTTCTGCTGTCCTTATCACATTTTCACCATCGATGATCCTACCCATGATCTAATCTGGTCCATTGCACATACTCATCTTACTTAGTTAGTCACCATGGGACCTCCTAGTCGGACAAAGCTCAAGCGAACGCCTATCCTGGTTGCGTTAGGCGTGGTCTGCCTGCTCTATCTCCTCCTCCAATCCGCTTCCTCCTCCGCCTCGACTGCGCACTCAATATCTTCCTCGTCGCTGCGAACAGCCAGTCACAATCCTGCACCTCCACTCGATGACCTCAAGTCCGAGACTGGCATTGTCACATTCCGGCTCTCGACAACACGCCGACTGCAGCGCCTATTCCCCTATGAACTTGCTCTCCACAAGAAGTACCCCCGCACCATATGGCAGACCTGGAAATACGCCCCCTCCGACTCGCGCTTCTCTTCGAAGTTCAACGGAGGTATCGAAGCCTGGACACGGCTCAACGACGGATTCACGCACGAGATCCTGGACGATGACACTGCAGGGAATTTAGTCCGGCAGCTTTATGCGTCCGTTCCCGAGGTCATCGAGGCATACTTCGCCATGCCGAAGCCCATCCTGCGGGCTGATTTTTTCAGGTACCTAATTCTACTTGCGCGCGGCGGTGTGTACTCCGACATTGACACGACAGCGCTCAAAGGGGTGGTCAAGTGGTTTTCATACGGAGTGTCCGACATCGTAAAGAACGAGAAGGGGGACGACACAATCACATTGACGGACGAACGGGCTGCTGAGGTCGCCAGGACTATAGAATCAGATACTGGTTTAGTAGTCGGTATCGAAGCCGATCCTGACCGGCCGGACTGGCACGATTGGTATGCTCGCCGCGTGCAGTTCTGCCAGTGGACGATCCTGGCAAAGAGAGGACATCCCGTTGTCTTGCGGATCGTGTCGCACATTACGACAGAAACTTTGCGCAGAAAAGTTACCGGTACCCTCGATTTGCCAAAGAGCAAAGATGCTGGGTCGCAGATCATGAACTGGACCGGACCTGGTATCTGGACCGACACGATTTTCGAGTACTTGTCCGGTGTTCAAGTACACACGGACTGGCACAACGTTACTGGCATCTCGCGAGGAAAAGTTATTGGTGATGTCGTAATTCTCCCGATTACGTCCTTCAGTCCAGGCGTCGGCACAATGGGCGCCAATGGCCCAGAACATCCACATGCGTTCGTCTATCACACCTTCGAGGGCTCCTGGAAGCCCGCGAATGAACGCAATATTGGCGGCTAATAACCACATTAGTCCGCAGTCCTTCTTTGTACATTTTAGCTTATATCATATTCCATTTGCTTTACTAATTTTGGGAATAAAACGGTTATCATTATCGCGCTCTGGGATCGGTACTTGCTTTTTAAACTTACATACCTAATAAGCTTTTTGAGTTAGGTGACTTGAATTCTATATTTGGGGTATATGGCGGCTTTGAATTATCGTCTGGGTTTTGGATGGCGGATTAACGTCTGGATAGAGTTTGTTATTAGATTCTTCACGTAGTGGTATTTGAAACGAAAATTGCGGGCCTGCTTGTTGATAACGGTTGTATATGTGTATACTAAATCTCTAGTTATTACTAAGAACGATGATTCTGTTTTGAGTGGATCGGAAATGTGGTGGGTACTAGAAGTATGTAGAAACCATTAATACTGGTGCTTTTGTGCAAGGCGGTCGCGTTAGCCCAACGAAACGCGTACCTGAACGTGATCCTACCATCTTGAATTACCGCACACAACACAACCACAGCACAACACTTGTCAATCGCCAGTAGAACACCACACACGATACCGGTAATCGAATCTACCAAGCGCACATTTTCACGGCGGCGATGGACCTCCCCTCCGTCCTAACCAACCAACCCCTTGTTCTCGACAATGGCACCGGGGAACTCAAAGCGGGCTTCGCAGGCTCCGACAATCCATCCCTCTTCTTCCCCACCGTGGTCGGCAGGCCGAAACACGCCCGTATAATGGCCGGCGCGCTTGAAGACGACATCTTCATTGGTCCAGCCGCGGCACAGCACCGCGGTCTCCTGAAACTTAAGTATCCGCTCGAACACGGGATGGTGACTGATTGGACAGATATGGAGCGCATATGGAACTACGTGTACACACAGGGCCTCAAAATCCTGAGCGAGGAGCATCCGGTGCTAATAACCGAAGCGCCGCTGAATCCGCGACAAAACAGGAAGCGCACGGCCGAGATCTTTTTTGAGACCTTTAACGTGCCCGCGTTATTCGTCTCAGTGCAGGCTGTTCTTGCACTCTACGCGTCCGGAAGAACGACGGGGCTAGTCCTCGACGCAGGCGACGGTGTGTGCCATTCAGTTCCGGTATACGAAGGCTTCGCGGTTTCGAGCGCTGTCAGGAGGATCGATGTTGCTGGCAGGGACGTCACGCAGGAACTCGCCGTGCTATTACGCAAACACGCCGGCGTCGCGATGCATACCTCGGCCGAACGCGAGATCGTGAGACAGATTAAAGAGAAGATGTGCTATGTTGCGCTCGATCTTCGGAAAGAAGAGCGCGAGGCACGCAAATCCGACCGCAGAGGCGGATCGGTCACCGCTGGTACGTCTGGCGGCGCGTCTGCCGCGGATGAATATACGTTACCGGACGGATCGGTTATAAGACTCGGGGCAGAGCGGTTTCGTGCGCCAGAAGCACTGTTCGATCCTTCACTCGTCGGATTAGAGTATCCAGGCATACCGGAAATGTTATCGGAGTGCATTGCAAAAGTGGACGTTGACCTACGAAGGCCTCTATACGCCAATATTGTTCTCTCTGGCGGAACGACTTTATTGCGCGGATTCGGCGACAGGCTGTTGAGCGAGATGAAGACCCGTGCCCCAAGAGACACAAAAATTAGGATTTATGCACCGCCTGAGCGGAAATATTCGACTTGGATTGGGGGTTCGATTTTGGCTGGGTTAAGCACATTTAGGAAGATGTGGGTCAGCGTGGACGAGTGGCACGAAAATCCTGACGTAGTTCACATAAAATGTATATGAGTTCTGTTAGCTCAGAGTGTACGATAGCGAAGTAAGCATATAATAACGATTTGTATATATCTCACAATCGCGCCGACGTAAATGATGGGCCCGAGAGGTTTTCACGTATAAATCTCTTTTTTAGGATACTAAAAACACTAAACGAAATATAAATATGATATACATCAATTAAGAGAGACAGATAAAAATTACATAAAATTCACATGACTCTCCTCATAAAGCTCACGCCGATAGTCTGTCTTCTGAGTCAATCTGTGAACCCCATTATTTTTGTAACTTTTACATTTTTTCTTTTTATTTTGTCCAACCATGCGTCCGAACTATAACTTACAATTTCAACAAACCCACAAATTTGTTAGCGTTTGGAGGAAGAGTACGTTTAGTTAGACTGCATGACCTGCCAGACGCGAATCATGTTGTCGGTGTATCCGGCAAACAAGTTCTGGCCGTCCGAGCTCCACGCCAGACTGATGCACTCAGGCACCTTAGTTTTGGAACCGCCCTCAACAAAGTCGGGCTTTAGGTCGTCAACGGGAACCTTATTCTCCAAGTCGAAAACCTTGATCGACGAGGCAGTGGCCGCACACAGCCAGTATCGGTTGGGGGAGAAAGTGAGGGCGTGAATCTCGTCACCGGCGTCGAGGGAGTAGAGGTGCTTGGACTCGTTTAGATCCCAGAGCATGGTCGAGCCATCTTTTCCGCCAGAAGCGCAGAGGGTGCCGTCAGGTGAGATGGTCAGAGCGTTGATGTAGCCAGTGTGTCCGACGTGGTCGGTCTGAAGCTCAGCGAGCTCAAGATTCCAGACCTGGACGTTGTTAGCACTACTGCTAAATAAAGAGATATATAAGGCAGATTTGAAGTTCATCAGTTGCTAGGTGAAAATTTGTCTCATTGACCTTGCGGCCGTCTGAAGTAGCAAATATATAAATGCAAAGCATCATATGAACTCCTTGTCCATGCTCTTAGAGACATATAGACACTCACCTTAACAAGCTTGTCCCAGCCAGCAGAGACGATCAGCGGGTTAAGAGGGTTGGGCGAGAATCGGACCATCGAGACCCAGTCGGAGTGGCCTTTGTCTGTGATGGTGTACTTGCACTCAGCAAGGATATTCCAGAGCTTGATGGTCTTGTCACGCGATCCAGAGACAATTTGTCGGTTGTCGCTCGAGAACGAGACCGAGAGAACGTCGGAAGTGTGGCCGACAAAGCGGTGAATGGTCTTGCCGGTCTTCAATTCCCAGAGACGCATGGTCTTGTCCCACGACGCGGAGATAGCATACAGACCGTCAGAAGAGATGACAGCGTCCTGAACGATATGGGAGTGGCCGTGGAGGCTGCGCTTGGGAACACCATAGGCGGACTCATCACGGGTCCTTGTCCAAATCAGCATTCCGTCTTCTTTACTCCACAAGCTCGAAACGACGAAGTACATACAATTGCCAAACAATAAGAGTTTTATCTCGGCTGCCGGACAAAAGAAGATCAGGGTTCTCGGGAGTGGTGGCAAGGCAGGTAACCCATCTATCATTCGAGAGATTCATTAGAATCCAAATCACGATTCAATATAAAACATTCCCTCCTCTTTTACAATATGTTTAAACCCCGCGCCATATGTCATCCTCATATATTCACACTGTAACCAAATAATTCTTACCCTGCGTGTCCTAAATCAATTGTTAGCAATCATACACTGCCAGCCAGTAGTCTTTACAACGAACAAGAAAGTAAAATATAGCTCACCCTCAAGGGTACCACGGAGCATCAAAACTTCTCCTTGACTCATTGTGAAGTACTAAAATAAGGGTACAGAGAAATGCAAACAAAAATTGTCAATAAGGTGACAACAGGATAAAACGTATGTGGTATAATAGGAGTCAATTTTTGATCCTCGGTCGCCTGTCTAAAATCTGTAACTTCAGAATCGCAGCCTGACATTAACTCGTTACCCGGTCGAGAGTGTGGTTAAGGCACCGTCCTCCTTGTGTTGTGGTACCCGATAAACCCTATAGCTTCCATTTTGTCCAATGTAGGGCTGACCTGGGAGTGACTGCTGTTGATGACATAAACAATCAACTGAAGTGACTAAGCCGCTCCCCCGGAATTTTCCTTCCTTTCAGTCCGCCTTCACCAAGGCTTACGTTTACATACCCTTCAACATCACTTATAAATCAACTATTCATATATTACACTTTCGATGATAGCCACTAATCCCGTTAATAAATACCACTCATTGTCAGCTAACCATTATGCCATAGTCCCACGTCATTGATAACTACTATTAACCCTATAATTATTAGATACCAAATCCAACCCAAGTACGTAAAACGAACGGCAACCCATGCAGAATTTCCAGAGACTGCGCACCTTACTCGGATTTCTTTTTATCCTTGCTCTTACGTTGCTTTGCTCCAAAACGCCCTAAAGCAAAAGAATGCAGCCAACGATAGGCCGGAAACGTCAGTCCACTGATCGCGAGCACCGCCAACAGCGCTCTCCACCCGGATGTCAGATTGACTGTCGTCCCAGACGGAAACGACAGCGTGCTCAATCCGCGTAGTTTGCTAATCTTAAGAAGAATGGCACACAAGCCTACATACCAGAAGCCGCGGAAGAGTTTGTGGAAAACAGTGGTCCCCATGACGGAGCCTTCACGCGGAAACCAAGCTGTAGGAATTGCCACGGAATTGTATGTGCTGGTCTTGGACGCAGTATACGGTGGATATCGGAGCTGTTATCGGATTAGCAGACATATTACCACCTAACATAGAGAAGCTTACACTGGCGAGCGCTTCGGACCAGTATGGATCCGTGGCAATGGCACGCTTGTGTGAGAATGCCTCGAATGAGTCGCGGCCGTGATAGGAGCCCATACCAGATTGACCAACGCCGCCAAAAGGAAGGCTCATAATTCCGGCATGTACAATGGCGCCGTTGATCATAGCACCGCCAGAACGCGTAAAGTCAAGGACCCGTTTCTGCATAGACCTGTCTGTCGTGAAAACATAGAGAGCAAGGGGAGTGTCATGGTTGTTGTTCACATACTCAATGCCCTCGTCCACGGAGTCGATCACGACGATCGGCAGAACCGGGCCAAAGATTTCGTCTTCCATTGTCGAGTCGTCAGGCATTACGTCAAGAATGACCGTGGGCTCCACATACTTTGACGCTCTATCCGCAGTCTCGCTGCCGCCAATAACAACCTTACCGTTCGATGAATCGATGATCCTCAGCATTCTGTCGAACCCGGCCACATTGATCATGTGTGAATATGCAGGACTGTCTTTGTTAAGACCAGGACAGAAGTCATTCAGCGCCGCCTTAATTGAACTGACAAACGCATCTTCCAGTCCCCGCTTCAGCAAAATGTAATCCGGCGCAACGCATGTCTGGCCAGCATTAACAAACTTTCCGTACACGATTCTGCGAGCGACCACTTTCATATTGGAATCGTCGAGCACAAACGCAGGACTCTTCCCACCAAGCTCGAGAACTGTGGGCGTGAGTGTCTTTGCGGCCGCAAGCGCGACTTGTCTGCCAACGCGGCCACTTCCGGTGTAAAATATAAAGTCGAATTTTAGGTCCAGAAGTGTCGTGGCCTGGAGTGCAGTGCCGTTGACTACTCTATAGGCATCCGGATCCAGTGCTGAGCTAATGATTTCTGTAATGACTTTGGCTGTTGCCGGTGCGTGTTCGGACAACTTCAGGATGGCTGTATTGCCCGCGGCAATGGCGCCGACGAGGGGAGGAATTGTCAGGAAAACGGGATAATTCCATGGCGAGATAATGAGGACTGTTCCATAAGGCTCCCGTCGCACGGTAGGCTTCATTGGGCCAAACAAAAGGCCACCAGATCGTTTCTCGTCCTTGGCCCAGGACTTGAGATTGGAAATTGCGCCAGCAATGTCATTGATGGTGCCGCCGAGCTCCGTCATGAGACCTTCGGTGGGGTGCTTGTGCAGATCCACCGTCAAAGCAGCGAGGAGATCGTCCTTGTGGTCGGAGACGGCATAGTAGAGATTGCGGAGCTGATCCAGTCTGTATTCGATCGGGAGTGTCTTGTGAGATTTGAAGGTCGACACACAAGTCTCGTGGATCTTCGGGATGTATTCCAACGGCGTCGAGAGATCGTCGATGGTACTCTGCAAAGATATCGCCGATTCAGCCATTGTGTCGTGAGTCTGAAATTTCAAATGAGCAGCGAAAACTTGCGCGGTGTGTATTGAGGCTCTGCTAAAATGTCAATTTTAAATGCCAAAAATCATGCAAAGAGTGGGCGAAAACGTGGACTTCGCGTTATTATTTTGATTGCGAATGGGATGCGGACAGAGCCTGCGTAGCCGGAAACGCATAGCACGCCGCGATCACGAGGCCGCAGCCGCATGAGCACGCGTTGCAGTGATTGCCAGGACGTGTGGCAGGAATGTGAATGCTAAAGTCGAGAACCTGGAAGTGCAATAAGCACTACAGGTCGACCAATCCGAATTTCCATATAAGTTCAATCTAGTCTCGACACCACACGGTAATACAGGTGTGTTTATAACTGTTCTTCGCCGTCTGATTCGCGGCATGGTAGAGAGAACATCGGACACCAAGGCCAGTCTGTTTGCAAGGTGACGTAAATTGAACCTTTTCGAGCTTAACTAACCCCTGCCCTAGTACGCCGTTTTAGAAGCTCCTGAAGCTGCGGCTTGAGGCTGGCGTGGAGATATTTGTTGATGGCGATGACGCCATGGCCGTTGAGCAACGTCGCCAAGTTGGCCACCCGATCCTCCCACAACCCACTTCTCGGCACCAGCTTGCAACGCCGTTTTCTTTTTCATTTCTTTTCTTTCGTACAGTGTCTGCAGACTATATATGCCTCCTGGATAGGTTAAACTTGTTCCGTACCAAATCACTTTCTTTGTCAAAGGTTACATCGTCAGACCCCACAACTGCCTCGCGGTAACGATGGGCGACCAACCGCGCTCCTCCAGCAAGCCCCGCCACTACGGTCGTGGTGGTTACGGCAATATCACCACCGAACCCGAATCTCACTCCTCCGCAGCGCCAGTCCAAGTTTTTACTTCCCCGAACCAGACATTCCACAGCGGTCGCGGCGGCTACGGCAACGTCCAGTCTGTAGATACGCTCCCCTCTATGACCCCAGACGAGTACCTCAAGGAGGTCGACAATGCACTCGAAGTCCGCACTGGCGACGTCTTCAAGATCGGGCGCGGAGGAACCGGGAATATCCTCGTTGAGGGCGAGGACGGCAAGGAGCACCATGCAGATGAAGTCCGCCGATCCCGGTCTCGAAGTCCCCGAAGCCTCGATATCTCTCGGCAGGATGAGAACCAAGAACACACCAACGAAGGATTCTTTTCCAGAATTGGCCGGAGGTTTTCCGCCGGCGGGAGCAAAAGCCGCGAAAACAGTCGCGAACCAAACCGCTAGCTATTTAATTAGGTATACTTACGCTTGATTTGGGAAGTTTCACTTGGTAGGAAAATTACAAAAGTTTGTCTTCTATTGGATTGAAATTGAGATCTATACTTAACTTAACGTAGGAACTTCTTACAGTGTTGTTTGTGTATTTTATTGGAAATTTACTTCGGCTGATCGTTAATGTATTCGGTTTTTACGCGTACCTACCATCCGATCTCTGTTCATTGTAGTCGGCATTCTTTCTGGACAAGGGTAAAATGTATGACTATTACATGCCAATTCGCATCGAGTCCAAAGAGCGGTGATATGTCAGTAATGATTGGTGGACCAATGCCTCTCCCTGTTGGTAGGCCAGACTTATTTAATCCCATACGCCAGTATTCTAATTGAAATGAAGAATTAGAATTGTCATACAGATATCGTTTTCATATGCATAAATATATATATGCCGATCGAAGTAGAACAACAACGGCTGTCCTACTCGCCAGCTCCCAGCCTTAATGCTCCACTGTGCGCCATACAGGTTGACCAGTCATTGTACTTGAAGGTCTTGTGTGACAGACAGACATCTGTGATTTGTCCATTTTGTCAGATTGCAGTGGACTCAGATGACTTATTGATCATAATACAAGATCAACGCTAAATAACAAGTACTACCGTTCAAATTCGATACTAATTTGTTACCAGCAGAAACATCTTTTGTTTGACTTAAATATACAGCTCCTAGGACTTGATTTTCGCGAGATTTAAATAGTTTTCGTTTGTCGAGAGCTAGATCACTAGGTCTACAGCGATGACAAAATGGGCTGACTGGTAGCTTACTGTTACAGAAACAACCGTCTGCAGTACATTCCGTCACATAATCAATATGTAGGGCTGGACACAAATACAATTTTCTCTATTCGCATTCGCATTCGCAATTCGCAGCATAAAGTTTTATTCGCAACGAATAAAATGTCGGCTGCGAATGCGAATGCGAA